>NC_136380.1:144596865-144619365 GCF_965140285.1 Lepidochelys kempii | reverse complement strand
AATGAGCATCTGCTGTGATGAAATTGAATATGAATGTGCTGCAAATTTCGGGTAATTTATTTTTTCGGGGAAGTGCCACTGGTCTCATTCTGCTGCTAGAAGATTATATAGGATGTACACCATTTTCCATCATGTCACTTTACACATGGCAATTTCTATCTTAGGAAACAGGGCACACAGCTCAACACTGCAGATGTCTATATATATGAATACTGCCTAAGAAGGCTTCACTGGAATAAAGGGAAGTGTAGGACTATACCTTGCATACATAATACTTTCTTATGTAAAAATTTTTTTGTTGTTGCTTTCAGCAAGTTAATGCAGCCTCTCTCTTTATCTACCACCATCAAGATCTGGAGCTCCAGTTTCCTCTGCGCAACTATGGCTATAAGTAGGCAACACAACACATTATACACACATACAACTTTACGCTAAAGCTAACTTGTACTAAATGTTTCTATTCTTAACAATTAAAAAAAATGTTACAAATACCGTCAAACAATATGTTATAAAGGTACTGGTCACAGTTCCATTGTTAAATTTGAGTTGAGTTCTCTATTAAACCAAGGACTGCATGTCCATTGTACCTGAAGATAACAGCATACCTTCCCCAAAATCACAGCTCTTCAAGTACAGAATTAATTTTCTGAGAAATTACATGTAAATCCCTTGATTAGCATACACATTAAAATTAATTAAAAATGCACAGGTCAACAGCTCAGGTCACTTCATTGTGGCTGCTGTGACATCACAGGCAATTCAACCAATTACCTTTCCTCAACAGTTAATTTGCATTCTACGTTATTGGATTTAATGAGTCATTTGTATGAGAGAGAGATTAATGTGTCAAGAATCCTCAACAGAAATGACTTGGCCTCAACTCTCATTGCTCCCTCAAGGTCCCAGGGCCACATGACAGCTTAGGCATCAGTGCTTGAGAGGTTCCCCACCACCGCTGCCTTAGCCCTACTAACTTAGGCAACACTGCCTGGACAACTGAAGTAGGAGTGCAGGGGGAGCCTTTAAAGTGCATAAACACAGTGACTGGGATCCCCCTCTTCCCTGCAAATCTCTCCTTTACATCGTGCCAAACTCCTTAACACAGCCACCTTCTCAAAATATAGCTCTTCCGACCCATCCCCATCCCCGCTTCCCTGATTACAAGCATTGAAAAGGCTGGAACTGTTTATCTTAGGGAAGAAAATAATAAGAGACAGCATGATAAAAGGTATACCAAATAATAAATGTTATAAAGAAGGTAGATCAGGAACTTCTATTCATCTTCTTGCAGATCAAGAATAAAAGGGACATTCAATTAAATAGAGAGGTGGCAATTCTTAAACTGATTAAAAGGAAATTATTTTACACAATTACCTTGTGGAACTCATTGCCACAAGATATTATTGAGGCAAAGAACTTATCAGGATTTAAAAAAGGATAGGAAATTTATATAAATAATGGGAGTTGTTATGGAAGCAGCACTCACGATTCCCTATTTAAGGTTGAGCTGAGTTTTGCACTCAAAACTTGGAGTAAAACACTTTGTTGTGTATTAAGGATAGAGCATATTCTCCCTAACATTACAGAACTTACTCTTTACTCAAAGAATGAATTCTCTGACAACTTACAAGAGGATATGATAGTTTATGAGTTAAAATTATTTTAAAACTGGGTTCTCTTAAAAGTACAGAGCTGAGAGTTAGGAACGAAAAAGAATAGCTTATCAATGTAGCGAGCAACTGTATGAATTCAAAGATGGAAGCATGTCCTCTGGAATTGTGACCAAAGCATGAAGGGGCATACAAATGTTTAGCATATCTGGCATGTAAATACCTTGCAACACCAGCTAAAACAGTGCCATGCCTTACATTTGTAAATTACACTTTCACGATAAAGAGACTGCACTACAGTACCAGTATGAGGTGAATTGAAAAATACTATTTCTTTTATTTTTTTTATAGTGCAAATATTTGTAATAAAGACAATATAAAGTGAGCACTGTACACTTTGTATTCTGTGTTGTAATTTAAATATATTTAAAAATATCCAAAATATTTATAACACTTTCAATTGGTATTCTATTATTGTTCAACAATGTGATTAATCATGATTAAGTTTTTAAATTAAGTAAATTTTTTTTGAGTTAATTGCTTGAGTTAACTGTGATTAATTGACAGCCCTAACATATATATATTTTCAAGGATTAATGGTAATTTTTGGCCAGATTGGGAGACACCCTGGGGGTTTTTCACCTTCCTCTGCAGTATGGGACACGGGTCACTGCAGCTTCAAACTAATGTAAACAGTGGATTCTCTCTAACTTGAAGCTTTAAAAATCATGATTTGAGGACTTCAGTTACTCAGCCTGAGGTTATGGGTATATTGGTCAGACTACGATTGGTATATTGGTCAGACTATGATGGTCCCTTCTGACCTTAGAGTCTATAAGTCTATAAACAAAAGTTTCTTCTTTGGCAGGGGCTGACAGTGTTCTTCTAAACACAATTCCATGAAGAACAACTCTCTTTCAAAATGGCTGCTATTTCCTATTATTCTCAATGGAACTGAGATCATAGATGCCCTCCTTCAAAACAGCCATCACCACCCATTATTCCCAGCGGTAGTAAATTTTTGCTGTTCCTGAGACTAGTTCAGCGTCACTCTCATTGGGGGAAAATGGGAGGCAGTGGTAATTATGGAAGTGGTAGTCACTATTTTCCCTGAGGGCAGCCTGTGGCTTCAGTCTGATTATGAAACGTTAACGGTGACATTCAAAAACAACTCACATTGCATCAGATTTAGTCAACAGAGTGCACAGGAGGAGACTCAGGTGCAGTGTGGAATGGAATTTGGATGATGAGAGTGAGGGTGAAACCAGGGTAGGTGTAGGTACAGGGGAAAACAAATGTGTGTGAGTGCGTGCACATGTACAGAGAATGTGGAAATCATGAAGGTGGGATGCACTCACCCCCCAGTTTATGAAAGAATATGTGGAGGTCAGAAGCTGGTGGAAACTGGCCACTACACTCCAGAGCAAAAACCAGCTGGAAAATACCAACGAATCAGGCCCTAAAAGTTAATATTTAAAAAAAAAAAATTAAAGATGATACCACATATTTTTGAATCACTACACAGATCACACAACTTTTTTGGTGTGGTCCTTGTTTAGTGTTCAAGTATGGAATTTTTAATTAAACACCACCAAGAAAATTCTCAGCTAAAAGCTACATTACACTGGATTTACGTACCAGTATCTCATGGGTAAAAACATTAGAGGGACGTAATTACCTCAGAATCAACCATTTCAAACCTAAGAAATTGAGAGTTTATCTTAAACTTGAAAGAAATGCAAATTTGTTAAGGTATGGGAGTGTACAGTTAAGGCAGCCAAACAACCTTAACTCCATCTTGTTATGACAGGAGGAACAAAAGAAAATGAAAAAAATCTAATGAATCTTTAACAACCAGTTGAATTTAATTTGGAACTATACACATGATTATTCACAGATTATAATTGTATGGATATGACACAGAATCATTAAAGGGAGAAGTTAAAGTTGTTTGGATGCCTTAACTGTGCATTTTCATACCTTACCATGCTTGGATTTTTTAAATTTAGTCATAATTCTGAATGTCCTTAGTCTGTAATGCTTATTTCTGAGAGAATTACAAACTCTGTAAAATGTTTTTACCCTTAAACTACTCATGTGCACTCACACTTAGTTCCAATTTAGTACTGGGAATAACATTAAGGATTAAAAAATAAATTCAGGGAAGGAGATAAGTGAACTTTTTCCACGTTTAGGAGCAAACTTACCTGCTAGGCAGTTTATTCCATAACTGCCTTCAATTAGGTTTTCTTTAACCTTCCTCTCAAGCAGTTGTACTGGCCATTTTCAGAGAAAGATATTGGACTAGACAGACCACTCATCTAATGCACTTCGGCAATTCTTATGTTTCTATCTAGGTAATAGATGAGAAAGGAGGATTACTTACCTGTACAGTATCCGCTGTTCTTTGAGATGCGTGGTCCCTATGAGCATTCCACTTGAGTTATGCATGCACTCCAAGTGCCTGATACCGGAAGATTTTTCATTAGCAGTGTCTGTTGGTCTATGTCTGCCACCCTCATCTCCTTGTGTTCTGAATCAAGGGCATAAGGGATGGAGCAGACTGACCACCTCTCCAGTTCCTTCCTATCCTACTGGAAATCACCTTAGGAAAGGGTCTGACAGAGAGAGGAAGGAAGGTGGGTAGTGGAATATATACAAGAACCACACATCTCGAAGAAGTCCAATTACTGTACACATAATAACCCTCCTTTCTTCTTTGAGTGATGGTCCTTGTGCATATTCTACTTGAACTGACTCACAATCAATACTCATTGAGGAGGATGTGAGGAACCCTGATATACTACCACTTGCAGGTTTCCTGTGCTGAAGGATGTGTCAACTGAAGAAGCTTGTACCAGGGTGTAATGCCTCGTAAAGGTATGCAGAGAGCCCCATGTGCTGCTTTACAAATTTCCAGAAGAGGAACACAGTGAAGAGAAGCTACTGAGTTAGCTTGGGCTCTGATTGAGTGGGCTCACACACCCTGTGGGTCAATTGGTGCCATCAGCTCATAGCAAAGCAGGATGCAACCTGAAATCCATTTACAAAGATTCTGTGAGGTGATTGTTTCCCCCACTTCATACATTCACCAGAGGAGACAAATAGTCTAGGAGACTTCCTGAAGGGTTTTGTCTTCTGCAGATAGAATGCCAAGGCTCAACGGACATATAGAAAATGGCGCTTCCTGTCTTCTCTAGTGGTGCAAGGTTTTGGGTAGAAAACAGATAGACCTATGTCCTGATTTCAATGGAATTCAGAGGGAACCTTTGGAATGAATTTAGAGTATAACCTCAGGGAAACCTTATCCTTATGGAAGATCATGTAGGGAGGGACAGTCATAATGACCCCAAGCTCACCTACTCTTGTGGTGGAGGTGAATGGACTCAGAAATGGCTACCTTCATAGACAGATGGAGAACAGGGCAAGAGGCTAAAGGTCCAAATAGAGGACTCCAAATACCAGGCTACTAGATGGAAGCATGCTAGGCTGGGGTAGGTCATCTTGCCTTTATTCTGAGTCAAAAGATTTGGAATGTGTATGCACAGATGTGAAACCATCTGAAGGATGCTGGTGAACCAAAACTGCTTCAGCCACCAGGGTGCCAATAGGATTATCAACACTGCCAAAATATAGTTCTTGCCTGACAGATGGAAGGCTGGAGGAACAATCTGATACAGGATATACCGTTCCTAAACTGGATAGCGTTCTTAACATAGTGGTAGGCAGCAAGTTCTGCTGTACCAGTTTAAATACATAACAGTAGTCTTATTGGTTAAGACTTGACTAGACAAGGTACAGAAGGGATGCAACCTCATCTCTCAGTAGTTCCTCACAAGAGGGATCCCTGAAAAAGGGAGAACAGAAGTGTGTGGTGGCACAGAATAGAAATGAATGGGATAACCTTCTGAATGATTTTCAGGGCTCTTTTGTCTGATGTCAATTCACACTGCGTCACAAGGGGGAAAAAAAAAACTTCGAAAGAGTGACCTCTAAAGTCAATGTGAAATCATTTATATGGGGTAACTGAGGGGTCTCAAGAATTCCATCAAGCCTGGTTCTTTCCTAGAGGTGCTTCAGATAAACCAGAAATAGAAGTTGAAGGTTTTGATCTTTGTTGCTTCTCTCTAGGCTTAGGAGAAAATAGTGATACTGCAATGGTTGTTGGTAATGACTGATAGCTTTTTAATGCAGAAACTCAAAAAGTAGAAATGGTATTAACTTCCTCCTAGAAGAGGCATGCAAGAAACCAAACCCAGAGTGTGGTCTTCATTTGCCTTAATTTATCCAGAATGTAAATACTATTTAAATAGCAGATGTAAAATCTTAAACCAGATTGCCAGAAAAAATGTCAAGTAAAGATGGAATGTCCTAACTGCCAATTGCTGTAAAAGTTACTGTTGTGCCATATGCAGCCCTTAAGACATATGTACATACCCTCTGACACAATGATCTTAAGAACAGAAGAATGGCCACACTGGGTTAAGCAGAATCTAATCATATGTGGTATTAACATCAATAACTTCAGAGACAAAGACAAAGACAGATCTGAATGGAGAGCAACTATTAACAAAGATTATAAACATTTTGAGGAAGGCATATGGGAAACAATGATCATAAAAATACCTGATTGTGACAGTCTGTACCCCTATGTTCACCCCCTTACAAGACTATGTTAAATTTTGTACAAAGCAGATTGCCTGAGGTATCATTTGAAAACTCATGCTTTGCCGATCATTATTTTCCTGGTAAAATGTGTGGCAACACTGTACATAAAGATGTAAGATTCTACTGTATAATATTACCAAGACACATTCCAACATGTTCTGGAGGGCAGTCATAAACAAGCTCTCCAGGGACAAAAGGCTAGCCAACCCCTGAGCCAGGTGTCAATGGGATCAAAGGGGCTATCACCTGATTAACTGGCCACTCTTCAGCAGGATAGAGGGCGTGGGCAAAAGTTCTACATTTCGACAAAGAAGCAGCTTAAGGCTCCTGGCCACACTGACTTTCTGTCTCTTGAAACATCAGCTGGTGGTGATTTTTGCACAAGAGAAAGGTCTATAAGAAGAGAGGGCAGACATCCCAAATCATCTCTCCCTTGCTCTCTGCCCACGACATCATCTACACCTGAACATAGGAAGCAGCATTGGACTTGGGGAGAGATCCTGACTGGAAAAGGTTCAGCCAGTAATTCTGTTAGAACATGTGGTGAGAGAGACCCTTTGCTTTGTATTCATTTAACTTGTTAAGTTAGGTGTTAGTTGCATTTTGCTTTTTATTTAGTTGTAACCAATTCTGAAGTATATGCCTCATTACTTGTAGTGACTTAAAATTTATCTTTCTGAGTTAATAAATCTGTTTTGTTCTTTTATCTAACCCAGTGTGCTTGGATTGAAGTTTTTGGGAAACTTCATTTGGGATAACAGGATTTGTGCATATCATTTTCTATTAATAAATGATGGACTTTATATGAGTTGTGTTGTCCAGGAGGGTGCTGGGCAGTACAAGATACGTTTCTGGGGGAAAATCTGGGACTGGGAGTTTGCTGGTGTTGTCCTGCATTGTAATTCATGAGTGTCTGACTATTGCACTCATACAGTATAGCTGGGAGTGGTTTACATGCTGGAGGATGTATGTGAGCAAACCAAAAGGCATTCCAGGTTGGAGAATTGAGGGGACACAACTGTCCATCAGTCAGATTGTACCCGGGGTAATGTCAAACTGATTACTAAGATTTCCTTCTAAATAAATCTATCTACTTCCTCCTTCTGCTAACTGGATCGAGAGGTCCTCCTTGGTGTGGCTCTTTATAATGTCAGCAGCCAGGGACAAAATGATCCAAGACCAAAATTCTGGTAAAAATAATCAAATCAATGCTGAAGACCTCAATACACATATCAACTGTCTTAGACACTGCAGGTACGCATGCAGGAGTGAGCCATAGATTATGAGATGGTTCCATGAGGCCCTCAATGACTGGTAATAGACACTTTCTTTTTCTGATGTACTGCAAAAATTTCAAATAGACAGTGCATCTTGTCCTGGATAATGAAGAGCAAGGGCCTCTCCCAAACACACCCAAGAAGAACTTGAAACTTCAGAAGTCATTAGATAGAAAGAGGAACCCACATTAACCCCAGCTGATCATGCACACCCTCCTCTCATAAAGAATTATCTTATCACCCTCATCAAAAGTATCAGACAGGGTGACCATGTAACGAAGTGCAAGTACACAGAACTCCTCATTGATAGTAGATAGTACAAGTGGCTTGGGGGAAAGGAAGAAAGAGATAAAAGGCCCTGGGTCTCTTCAAAGTATTTGAAGTCAACTTCCCCACTCAGACAGATGGTCAAGCCAGGCTCCTTGTCCAATCTCAGTTCCCCTTGTATACATAGCTCGTTGTTCCAGTCTCTCTGCTCAGCTAGTTCTAGTTCACACCCTGGCTTCTAGTCAAAGTTGTTTCCCTTTATCCCACTTGTTCCCAGTCTCCAAATCTGCCTCCATTTCCCAGTTTCTCTCTCCACCTGCCAGCCTCCAATCCCAGTATCCCTCCCCACCACTCTCCTTGTCCCGACCTACTCTCTCCCTCCATCTGGTCCAGTCTGGGGTGGGGGGAAGGGCCATGACTAGGACAGCTGGATGGGAAGAGACACAAAGGTCTGTGACCAGTAAAGCACACTCCCCTCCAGAGCCTGGAATGGAATCCAAGATTGCTGAGTCTCACCATTCCTCTGCTGTCAGTAAATATCTATGAAACCCACTTGCAAAGGGTATCTCTCAATCCCTCTAGTACAAGTCTACATAGATGCTGGCAAACTATTACTGCTATCAATCACTCTCTTAGATCAAGTAGCAGATGTCTGCATGGTGGCTCTAAAAGTTCCAACTATAGCTGGGCAGAGAGTGGAAATTCAGTTTCACAGAGGATTTAGAGAGTTCTAGGTTTGTCTTCATTCTGATTCAGGGAGGCTGGAAATTCTGAGAGCATGTGCTGAAGAGGAACCATGAGTTTGCAGACTGCCAAGGAGCTAGGCAGACAAACTGGAAGGAAACCAGGCAGGGTTCCGACAGAAACACTGGATTCCAGAGGAAGTTAGTCAAAACTGACAAACTCCCAGAAAATGTGTTCATTTCAACAAATCAGCCGATTCCAGTGAAATAATATTTTGTCAGAATTTTTCCAACCAGCTCTGCTTCCAACCCTGCTGTTGGAATCAACCAACCGTGTGGGTGACACCATCCGTGCGGGTGTCAGTATGCGATAAAAATGGCATTTTTTTTCAGTTTGCTTTTTTTAAAAATCTAGGAAAATTACACACAAAAACCTAAGCTAAAAGAACATTACTAGGATTGCAAAGTTAAGCACTTAAAAGTTAGGAAATGCCAGAATTAAGATTGTCTGTGAAACCTTAATTCAGCTCCATTGTGAAATATGTCTTATTATACAGCCTTTAATAACGTAAGTGCACTCTATTCTTTCAAAGAATCCTTGCTTCATTCAGTGCACAGGACACATGGTACTCTTGGGATGAATCAGCATTGTAAGAAGGAGCTGGCCTCATCTGTGGCAGAAGTTGGATGCTGTGTAATGAATGAGGTGGGGGATTGCAGGAAGAGAAAAGATGGTCCTATGGTTAAGGCAGTTGAGTGGTTTACTGTTCCTACTGGCGCCCCACAGGTATTGGTTCTTGGCCCTATGCCTATTTAACATTTTTTCAATGATCTGGAAAAAGACATAAAATAATCGCTCATAAAATCTGCAGATGACATAAAAATTGGGTCAGTGGCAAATAATAAGGAGGACAAGTCACCGATACTGAGGAATATGGAAAGTCTGGTAAGTTGGGCACAAGTAAACAATATATATTTAAATACAGCCAAATGTAAATGCATACATCTAGGAACAAAGAATGCAGGCCATACTTACAGAATTGGGGACTCTATCCTGAGAAGCATCAACTCTGAAAAAGACTTTCAGGTCACGATAGATAAGCAACAGAACATGAACTCCCAGTGGCCAAAACGGTTAATGCAATCCTTGGATGTAGAAAGGGGGAGTCTTGAGTAAAGGCAGAGAGATATTATATTATCTCTATTTGGTACTGGTGCAACCACTGCTGGAACACTGTATTCAGCTCTGGTGTCCACAAGAAGGATGTTGGTAAATTGGAGAGGGTTCAGAGATGAGCCATGAGAATGATTAAAGGATTGAAAAACACGCCTTATAATGAAAGACTTGTGAGCTCAAGAAATTTAGCTCAACATAAGAAAGGTTAAGGAGTGACTTGATCATAGTTTAATAAGTTCACACCCTGAGGCTACTTGAGGAACAAAAATTTGATAATTGAGTGCTCCTCAATCTAGGAGACAAAGGTATAACAAGATCTAATGACTGGAAGTTGAAATTTAGGCTAGAAATAAGATGCAATATTTTAACAGTGAGCATAATTAATTATTGGCACAATTTACCAAGGATTGTAGTAGATTCTCCATTACTGGAAATTTAAAAATCAAGATTGGATGTGTTTCTAAAAAGACATACTCCAGTTCAAACAGCAGTTAAAAATTCAAGGAAGTCCTATGGCCTCTATTATGCAGGAGATCAGTCTAAATTATTATAATGGTCCCTTTCTGGCCTTATCTATAAATAGAGTCTATGAAAATTGGCCACCCCAAATTAATAGACACTTTTGACCTTTTAAATCTCTCTGCACCTCAGTTCCCCATCTGTAAAACAGGATTTATACCATCACCACAGTAGGTGTGTTGTGAAAACAAATTCATTAATGTTTGTGAAGCACTCAGATGCTATAGTGATGAGCACTATAGAAAAGCCCATGAAGAAATTAATACTTTTGTATTCACAGCAGGGTTTCAGTATGGCATAAATAAGGCCTGGGCCACACATTGAACAATGAATGAGGATAAAACAAAATATTGAACAGCTGCTTATTCAGTGAGCACTGTACATCCTGTGCACTCACTGAGGCAGGTCCTGCAGATAAAACAGATATGATCATGTAATTAAAAACTGTTATATAATGCTTGCACACACAGGGGCTGAAATAAGGTTGCACAGGCAACCTGAATTCGGGCATTTTCCAACATTTGAGTCCTTGACTTTGAATTTTTTGTAATCAGAATAAATATTTTACACTTAAATAGTACCTTTAATCTGGGAACCAGAGAATGCATTGCAAAATATAGCTAAGAATCACAAACTCCCATATAAATATTAAACTAATTTTTCAGATCAACTATAGCAAAAATAAGTTAAGTGACTTGCCTAAACTCACAGAGAATAAATGGGAGAAACAAGAACTGAACTCAGAAGTCTCAACCTCAAGTTTTTCATCCTCTGATTGGTAAACACGACTTCCAATTTACAAAAATGTTATGAAAGTCTCTGAACATACAGTTTTCAATCTGTATGAAATCTTGGTTTGAACGGAAAAAAATACAAAAACAAAACCAACACTAATTATAAAGGCAATCCATCAGCCTAAACAGAAGTGTAATTACTTACAAAATTTTTGATTTTTTCTCCTCAAACAGCAATTTATTAGGATAAAATTCAATTTGTAGTCTTTTGACAAATTAAAGAATTCCATATTTATTATTTATATGTAACCAGAAAACCTGGACTATCAGAGTAGTGTGAATACTGTGTTATAATAAAAAACAATCTGGTTTTAAAGATCAATAGGAAATAAGTGTAAAATGAAATAATTACTAATTTTCATTTTTCTCAAAAAAGTTAATTTCATGTTCTTGAAAGATGTCTGATTATGCGCACTGGACATAAAGGCCTAATTTTTATGAAAATGTACATTTAGATGTCTAATTTGCAAGAACATGCTGTGCTTGTGAACACAGCAGTAACTGTGTGCACGAATAAGCAGTTATATGATGAAAACATCTTCTCTGCATACAAATGAAATGCACAATTGCATGTGCACCATTTTCTGAAAATTTAGGCCAGAAAGGCTTACAGCTGTGAACAAGCAACAAGCTACTGTACAAATCACCTCACAATTCTCTACTGAAATAACTCAGTCCTTACTTGGACAGCATGACAGGGTAGACCAGTATGCACGCTGCTTCAAAATCCAACCGGCATGTTAAAACTGCCAACAAGAATGCCAGATGTGGTGATGATGTGAATATTCTAGACCACCAATTCAGTTCCACAAACCAGAAGATAGCAATGTTTCACCTCTACCAGACTAGAGTACATTTTAAAGAGTGACAAAGATGGAAGGTTCTGTATCTCATTAACAATCACAAGCCATATAGTTTTCTTACTGCTTTTTGTACTTTAGCTTTTCTGCTCTGGACACTTGAGATAATTTGTGGATCTGAATCATGAGTGAAAGGGAGATTTTCTGATGGCTTTGTTTAAGACTACCCATCTGGGACAATTAATAATAAAGAAAAGTGTCCACTATGGATTTTTTGTCCCTAGACCCTCAAATTGACCACTGCTATCTTCAACAGGCACTCTGCTAATTTTCATGTTGATTTTTATTGTTCATATTCATCTTTGCTCAGAGTGAGACGGTCACATGTACATCGTTATGGCTTATTCAAATTATGCTAGTTCATTCATGTTAATAATCATATCTCTAGTAATTACAGCTTTGAAAGACATTAACTGGCCAGTTGACACAAGAGGTGAAGTTACCGTGTTTTTGGTTCCCCCAATTATTCAGCCTGAATACTGCCTACTTATATTAGAGAACTCCATGGAATCCCCACTGATTGATACTCCTAGATATGCTGTCATTAGAGAAAGGAAATGATGAGATAAATAAAATTCTTCTCTTACTAGTACGTAGCCAGCAATCCTAATTAGGGATCCATAGATAAAAGAGTGGGAAATAAAATCCAAATAAACCATACAAATGAAGTGTACTGATGACAAAAGTTTCCCGCATTAAAGGAAAGTGTTTGTCTGCTATTGTGTAGGACACATTTCTACCATAAATAGTCAGCTGTAAAAATTCTATTTGTAAAATTATGAAGATTTCCTCACACAATTTTTTTCAGTTGATTAAGTCTTACTACTTCTACAGTGAAGATAAGTGACAACCCATGTCTTGATTTCTAAATTTCTAGCAAGATAAAACTCACTGCCTTTTTAACACACAGCTTATGCCGTACCTACTCAGATACTGGTTAAAAAAAGAGTGGAATTTCTTGCTGCTCGTGAAATTCAAAATTTGTTTTCAGGACGATATCAGGTGTAGTACAGAGTACACTCTTGTCTTGGTGACCTACGCAATACTGATCTTTGACTGAAAGAGTCCCAATTTGAATATCAAACTAACTGTCACAGGAAAGCCATCATTTCATCATAAAGAAAACACAGATACTGCCTGCAGGAATTTGAAGGGCTTAAAAGGTAAAATATTTGAGAACTAAGTTTGAGAACTGGTTAGGATTAATATAAATCTCTGGCAGAGCGATGAGCTTTGCAGAACCTGCACAAGGAGGATGGGACGTTATTCTCTTCTCACAGTAAGAGACTGTCTCTCCTAATCTTTTCATAGAACAAACCTTTAGAAAGAGAAAGGATGGTGTCATATTTAATCACTGGACTAGAACTCAAGATCTGGTTTTATTTCCAACTATACAACAGACTTTCTGTATGATTTTGGAGAAGTCCCTGTCTTTCTGTGCCTCAGATCCCACTCTGTAAAAATAGTACTTCACATCTCTCATGGGTGCAACAGTATGTGAACACGAAGATGTTATGGTGATGAGCACCATAGAAAAATCTATAATAAATGAGTAAGTCCTGAAGGTACCTGGATTAGGCCATGTCTACTGTGGCAGAGTTCTGACCTTGTCCCCGTGGGTCTCACGTTTCCAGGCGGTTTATGCTAGCTTCAGAGGCTCACTGCAACCCTCCATATACCCCTTCTCTCTCTAGGGCCAGGGATACAGTCTACTGAGGCCTTTTCATCATAAGCCAGCAAGGAGGTTGGTGAGAGAACTCCTACAGTCCCTGTTTCTCCTACGGCCTCATACCAAAACAATTTAGCCTCCTGTCCTGACAGGGGCCTGTTTCCCCCTCCCAGGAGGTGTTTCTGTAGTGGTGGGTTAGGGGGAACCTGGGCCCACCCTCTACTCCAGGTTCCAGCCCAGGGATCCTAATGGTAGCAGCTGTTGGCAGCCAACCTTTCGCTGCCAGAGTTGCTACATTTCCCTGGGCCACTTCCCCACAGCTCTCCTGCTTCTCCCTTCTTCATCCTTACCTTAAGGCTCACTTACCAATGACTTGAGGGTGTCTTCCTTAACCAGCCCTTCAGCTACACTTCCTCTCCTCTGGTTCCCTGGCTCTCCTCTGCCTGACTGGAGTGAGCCCTTTTATATCATCAAAGCGGCCTTAATTAGAGTCAGGTGGTCACATTAGCTTAATGGCCTCACCTGACTCTTTGCAGGTTAATTGGAGTCAGGTGTTCTCATTAGCCTGGAGCAGCCCCTGCTCTGGTCATCAGGGAACAGAAAACTGTTAATCCAGTGGCCAGTATATCTGCCTTCTGCTACTCTGCTATGCCCAACTGGCCTGGGTCTATCACACTACCCAGAATTCACAGGCAGTCCTATGCACATTTTTTGTCTGGTGCCCAAATGCTGTCTCATTAAGAGCCTGCTGGCACCTGTATCTTACCTAGTATTTCCATTCAGGGAGTGCTTTTTAGTCAAGGTAAGAGTTCTAAGCACTGACACTTGGCAGCTCACCTGAAAGTATGCTGCTGATAGGGTTATGTGATGTTTTGATGCACCAATTCCAGAGGATGACTGCGTCTAGGCATGGAAGGAGAGACCTTGTTCCTCCTTGCTTGTTTATATAAAATACTGTTGTCATACTGTCTCACATTATTTGAACATGTTTGGATCAGACAAGTGGGAAGAAGGCACTGAAGGCCCAATGGACCTGAGTTCTAGTAAGTTGATATGCATTCTGGACTCGTGGAGGGTTCAGACACCTTGTGCCATATGATTGCCCACATGCGCAACCACGAGGGAGACATTGGTAACGATGGCTGCCTTGGGTGTTAGTGTGAGGAAGAGGATCCCTATCTGAACCTTTTTCACTTTTGTCCAGAGACAAGAGAGCCTAATACCTTGGGTGGAATTGTAACTGTCATTTATGTTGCCCTTCTTTGGTGAGTACACAAAGAGAAGCCGGGCTTGTAGGCATTGTAGATGAACCCTGGAGAATTGTGTCATGTGTGCAGGAAGCCACGCGGCCAAAGAGGGAAATGAAAGTTCTGACTGACGTTCTGGGTCTGATAAGGACCTGGTGCTTAAGAGTGCTCATGGCCTGAACTCTTTCGGGAGGAGTCTAACATCGACCCTATGAAGTCTATGCATCTTGTGGGGTCAAAGTGGATTTTTTGTAATTGACCCAGAGACACCTAGCGAAGATAAAAGGCTGAGCAGAACACAGGTTGCCCTGTGGACCTCCTTGTAGGAGTTGCTTGTAAGAATCCAGTTGTCAAGATCTGGGAAAACTGTAAATCTCTCTCTTCTCATCCAAGCAGCAACCACAGAAAAAATGTTTGTAAAGTCACTGGGTGCAGTGGCCTGGCTGAAGGGGAGGACTCTGAATTGTTAAGGGTCTTTGTAGAAGAGAAACCTGTGAGTTGGATGGATTTCTGTATGAAAATATGCATCTTTAATGTTGAAAGCCGTGAACCATGTGTTCTCCTCTAACAAGGGAATTATTGATGTCAAAGATGATATGCAGAATTTTAATTTTTGGATAAGCCTAGATCGAGACATAGATCGAGAATCATCCTCCATTTTTCTTGGGGATCTTGAAGTAAGGGGAATAGAATCTCTTCCCATGGTGGAACCCTTTCTATAGCTCCCCTGAGAAGCAGGAAGTTCACCTCCTATCATAAAATCTTGTGAGAGTGGTCCCTTAAGAGGAACTGGGAAGGGGGTTTGTGGCTAGGAGTTGTTAGAAACTTTATTAGATAGCCACCATGGATAAGAAACGGTTACTTGTGGTAAATGTGGTTCTTTGAGATGTGATGCAGACGTGTATTGCAGTTAGGTTTGTGCACACCCAGTGCACCGAAGCCAGAGAATTTTTCCTAGCAGTACCAGTAGAGGGGCAGCACTCACGCCTCTTGCCCATAGCCCCTCCCCTGGCTATATCTGATGGCATCATCTCGACCCTCCTCAGGTCTTTCACACCAAACATGCAAAGACTAGACTCTGATAGAGAGGGGACATAGGGTGGGTTGTGGAATACATGTCTGCATCACATCTCAATGAACCACAGTTACAGTAAGTAACCATTTCTTCTTCTTCTTCTTCAAGTAGATGCAGCCATTACTTTGTCTTTGGAGAACTGCGTGTAATGAGGCTCTCATCAAAGCCTGCAACTCTCACATTCCCCTTGCAGATGTTAATGTCACGAGGAATGCCATTTTTTGACATGAGAGGGGAGAGTGGCAGGATGCCAGAGGCTCGAATGGAGGTTCCATTAAAGCCACTAAGACCGTGGTAAGGTCCCCCAAGGGAACTGGTTCCTGCACCGGCGACTAAGGATTCCTTTCAAGGATCTCACCACCATGGCATTGAAAAACATTGATCTTCCATGAATGGATGGATGGAAGGCTGAGATCGCTGCTAGGAGCACCCTCAATGAGCTAAGCATAAGGCCCAATGACTGAAGATGATGTCTTAGATACTAGCAAGCATTGGCTGAACTCTATGGGCCAATGACATTGAAATACTCTTCCATTTCGCTGAAAAGGCCATCCTGGTAGAGGGTTTTCTACTACTGAATAGGACCTAACGAACAGCTGCTGAATATTGTTCTTCCTCCTCATTCATCCATAAAGCAGCCACACCATAAGATGCAGAGAGCTGAGCACAGGATGCAGAGTGTGATGGTGATTCTGCATGAGCTGGTCAGAATGGAGAGGAAGGGATATAGGAGACTGAATTGACACTGCAAGAAGGTTGGAAAATCAGCACTTACTAGGGAACAGCTCCTCCATTTTTACAGAGAGGTACCTGCTCCAGAGCACAAGGTGACACCACTCTCAGAAATTGAAGGTGACCTCTGGTCCAACTAGGGCCTTGGTGCTGAAGCAGGCCACATGGCCTGTTTGAGCAGGCGTTGTTTTAGGCAAAGGTCCCTAGCCATTTGAGTCCATTTCATGAATTATTTACAGATCTAACATCACTCTCTGACATGTGCCTCAGCCAAGCACAAAAGCACCACATGTAGGGATCACTCCCCCACAAGACGAACAATGTTTAATGAGGTCTTCACATGGGAATATTTAAATACAACTAGCACTAATCTAACTAACACTAAAGGTACTACTAACCACATACAATTAGAAACCCAATCACTAAACTAATGAGAGAATGTGAGGTTAAGACTACATAGAGCTCAGACTCCAGCCCCAGACAGTAAGAAGGAACTGAGTGGTATTGGGGTGTTGCTGCCCCATAGCAGGACCCGTGGAGGGAAGGTGCTCATGCATTGTGGCCATAGCCTGTCCCCTGGCTATATGGGACAGCACCACATAGCCAGGGGAGAGGCTATGGACACAAGGCATGACTGTCTTCCCTCCATGGGTACTTCTAGGCAAAATTCTCCAGCGCTGGTGCACTGCACATACTTAAGTGGAATACACAGCTGTATCTACTTGAAGAATAACCTCTAGTACTCATCTGTTAGTAGTTAGGGCTCTCCAGCTTTTGACAAATTGGGCCATGTGGCATCCAACATATGAATAGGGGACTCGAGACGTATCAGTTAGGGATGTGGGTCTCAACAGTTCTGTCAAAAGAAACTCTTCGCCTAGAGGTCAGAGTACAAAGTGGCAGTGGATGTTGCACAGGCTGAGTTCCTGGGCCTATGCATCCTCTGTCTCTTGCCTGGTGGTTGCTGAGGACATTGATGATAAAAGGGCTGAGGAGCAGGCCTTACCTTATATCCCTGTCTATGCTGCTTCCTGCTGGGGACAGGGGTAAAAAATATCTAACGAGTGATACATTGTTCTTGAATATTTGAGGGAGCAGAGAGACTCATTCGTTTTCTCATGGAATAAGTTGATAGTAGTGAAGGGCAGATCTTGGATGGTAGTCTGGACGTCTTTAGTGAAATCTCAAGTTTGCAGCCATGAGCCTCTCCACATGACAATGGCCATAACCATCCATCTTGATTCATAGATTCATAGATATTTAGGTCAGAAGGGACCATTATGATCATCTAGTCTGACCTCCTGCACAACGCAGGCCACAGAATTTCACCCACCACTCCTACAAAAAAAACCTCATACATATATCTGTGCTATTGAAGTACTCAAATCATAGTTTAAAGACTTCAAGGAGCAGAGAATCCTCCAGCAAGTGACCTGTGCCCCATGCTACAAAGGAAGGCGAAAAACCTAAAGGGCCTCTTCCAATCTGACCTGGAAGAAAATTCCTTTCCGACCCCAAGTATGGTGATCAGCTAAACCCTGAGCATATGGGCAAGATGCATTATCCAGCCAGGGCTTGGAGGGAAGTTTTGGCCATCAAACTGCCCTGTACCACAAAGGCTTTGAATCAGGCTCTAATCTCCTCAGGAAGTTTGTCCTTAAACTCTAGAAATCAAGCATAATTGATAAAACCACATTTGGCCAAAAGGGCCTGGTAATTAGAGACCCTGAAATGGAGGGCGGTGGAAGAGAAGACCTTCTTCCCAGAAATCAGAGTCTCTTGTATCTCTTATCAGAGGAAGTAGCCCATGGCTACTGTTGCTTGGAGCGTTCTGTAGCTGCCTGCACCAACAGGGAGTTTGGAAGAGGGTGAGAGAACAAGAAATCTCCCCCCTTGGATGGGACAAAGTAGTACTTCTTAGGGGTGGGAGCACAAGAAGCAGCGGTGTGCCAAACTGCCTTTGCTGGGGCCATGATGGCCTCGTTGATGGGGAGGGCCACTCCACTGGGACTGGAGGGCTGTAGAATGTCTAGTAAGCTGCGCTGAGACTCCTGAATTTCCTCCAGCTGGATTTGTAGCTCTGCTGATACCCTGTGCATGATCTCTTGGTATTGTTTAAAGTTATCTGGCAGAGATGGAGAAGATGGAGTGGCCACCTCACCTGGTGACAATGATGAGGTTGCTCCGAGAACCGTTGGAACTGGTGCTTCTTCCTCTTCCGAATATTCTGACAGGGCTGAATGTATATGGCTGAGCAATGGCAAGTTAGACTTATTGCACCGATCATGGTTGTATGGGGTAGGCCTCCTATGGTCCCAATATTGGCCATAAGATGGATCCAGAAATGGAGGAACACTCCATGGCAGAGGGTACCATCTGTCCCTTGGCCAAATGTGTGTAGCTGGAGATCAGAACCCTGATCTTCTAGAACTTCAGTCCAGGGCTGCCTTTCCTTGGTGCCACAGCCACTCCTGTGGAACCTCTTATGCATCAGAAGAGAAAGCTGGATCCCTGATCACCGGTGGAACCAACAGTACCAAAGGCTGTGCTTCTATGCTGATGGGTGGAATGGGGGAATGACTGTCTCCTTGTGAGAGACTTCTCCTCTAGTGTAAACAAAGTTCCAAAATATAGACAGACCTGATAGGAGCAGTGAATGCGGATAAGAGAGAACAAAGATGTCTTCCAGGGAGATGTATGTCTCAGAGCATCCTGGAGTAAGAGGAAAGTCCATTGGCAGAACCAGAGAGTCTCTGGTTAGCATGAAGGTCAGCTCCCACCAGGGCCGCATCACTGTTGGTACTGCCTTGGTTCCTGAAGCGATGGAAGCACTATCTATCCCCCCTCTTCACTACCAGATCTGTTCCCTTAAGTGCATCTTCCTCAAGTCGAGAAGATTTAGTGGACTAAGTCCTTAGTGGCTATGTATGCTGGCTCTCCGGACTTTGTGGGGTTGGGGAGGAATCCCTTATTTCCAGGACAGTCTTACACAAAGGTGACTTGTCCTTATGTATATGAGAGTGCCCCTTACTCTTCAGAATTTGCCTCTGTTCCCAAGCTCATGCTTGGAGGGTGCTGCCCACTTGTTGAGGTTAACATATGAGGAGGGGGTGGGTCCCCAGCTCATATCTGATTGGGGTTTCATTGCCTTCTCCATGAGATGTTTTCTGAGTCTCAGTTCCCAACCCTCAAGTTCGGGGTGGGGTGGGGGGGGTGGGCAGAGTGGCAGATGCTGCACAGGAGGGATAGCTCAGTGGTTTGAGCATTGGCCTGCTAAACCCAGGGTTGTGAGTTCAATCCTTGAGGGGGCCATTTAGGGATCTGGAGCAAAAACTGGGGATTGGCCCTGCTTTGAGCAGGGGATTGGACTAGATGACCTCCTGAGGTCCCTTCCAACCCGGATATTCTATAAGCAGAAATGTGAGCCTCATCCAGCAGCGTTGAAGTTTATCACTCACAGAAAAGGAGCAAGGGCAGGAAACAGTATTTGAACCCCAGGACCCTGGGCATAATCCCATAATTCTCAGGGAAAAAGTCCCCGGGTGGGGAAAAAGTGGGAAAAACAATATCTAACTTTCTATGTGAGATTATACTATATAACTACTAAAAACTAACTACACACTATTCTTACAAGAATGATGCAGGAAAAAGGAGCCGAGGACACCGAAAATTCTGACTAAGATCACGTGGCAGTAAGAAGGAACTGGGGAGGCATTTGCCAGCATCACTCTTTATATTCTCAGTTGGGAGCATGAGGAGAGCTACGGCACATGTGCAGGCCAATAGACACTGCTTGCAAGAAATTCCGGACTCAGGAATATAGTGCACGTGTATCCCATGTGTGGAATACACATAGGGACCATCACTCCAAGAAGGATCAGATTTGATCATCTTTAAGTAATTCATTAGTTTGACCATTCCATATATTTTTGCAAATTTGGGGGACAATGTTAAAGTTGAGTAGGTAATATAAATCTGGTCGGTTGATAGTGAGATTATATGGCAATGAGGAACTAGCTGAAAGCCTTAACTGTTCATCTCCATAGCCACTGAAGTTGTCTTGCAAGGCAAAATTTTCAGAAGTGCTTAAGTAGCATTGGAATTCCTGCTTTCTGGGTTTTTATGACCCCTTAAGGAAAGTCACAATAATTTGGCATGTTGATTTGGCATATGGGCTGTGACTGCTACATCAAGATTAGGAATCAAAAAGCACTGTTTTTTTAGGCCCTTATGGAACATTTAGCATTGGCAGTTTAGGCAGTTTACTTTATTAACATGCTCCTATTCCACCTGGACCTCATTTTCCAGAGCTGTGTTTAACAGTATATCTTAATTTTAGGGAATTCTGAAGAAAATTAAACCCCAGCTACTGGTTGTATCTCCTCTATCAAGGTCTGTAGGCTAAGAGCAGTAATTACCTGATGAGTCATTGAATCAAACATGTCAGATGGGAAAATACATTTCTGCTTCCAACTCTCCATGCTCAGAGTCTGAGCTCTCTCTCCTCCTCCTGCGACAAATCAGCAGGTGACCTGGACCTATCTGTAGGACAAGAAATCTGGCAACCTGTGCTTTTGCTTGGGTTTCCAACAGCTAGGTCTTTTTGACTGCTTAGATATCTTCTTTCTCTACTGTGTCCCTGAGGGAAGGGGATGTGGAAACAGATGTGCAAGTTGACTGTCCAATGTTGTCTCTGGTCTTTCTTGAGCAAGAAGAGGCTGGCTTTAAGAGAGTTATGATGAGGCCATTTTTTGTCAGGAGTGGGGTAACCCCCCTCCCCGAACACCTTCCCTCCCAAGGGATAAGGCATGCCCAATTGTTCTCCCAGTGAGACAAACTATTTAGATGTATATTTTGGGAGTTTGACTATAGCAGAAAGTAAGAGAAAGAGTGATCTTAAGGTGATCTGATGCTTTAGGGAATCTGAAGCTGCTCTGACTTGATTCCTGCTTTGCTACTCTTTTGGTTCATTCCTTAGAGGTGGGAAGGAAGACATCCTAGTCCAAAGATTTCTACCGTTCAGAGTGCTCCTTTCCACAAGATATGTGCTCTTGGGATGCACAGAAGGAAGTCTGTCACACATTTTTAAATTTGTGTCAAGGGTGTTCAAAACTTTAGAGAGGTGTTCTTTAACATGGAGTTAAATCTAAAAATAAAATAAAAAATACCCCTTGCTTGAACTTTCACTGCTGCTGCTGCTATATGTCTGGGCCCATATGTGCTTGCCAGAATAAGGGAAGAGAAGTGGTTTTCATAAAGGAAAGGAAAGGCCTGTGTTTCTTCCCCCCTCCATATCCAGATAGGCCTCCACATTCTGCACTAGCTGAAATGTCTGATAGTCTTCAAATATAACCCAAGTAATCCAGGCAAGGTGACAAAAGCATGGATAATGTGTAAGGTCTGCAAAGGAATGCCACAATTTCTAATCCAGATGAAAATGGAGAAAAGCACTCTTGAATACTGCTGATATGTGGACATTCAGAAGCAGCTGAGGATCCAAGATAAATCCTACATTGTGAACCTTGGTAACCAAATGCACATAAGCCACCTTAACTGAAGAGATCAACAGTGCTTCTGTCAACTCCTGCAGTTGCTTTAATCAAGCCACCAACGTAACTTCCATCAAATAGCCATCAATCCCAAGTCTTAGCAAAACACCTGTAAAGCTGAACGCCTGACAATGAATCCCAGAATGTGTGACGATCATCAGAAGGGGGACAACAAAATAGGACCTATGATACCTCTTCATGAGAAAGGCCTCAGGGCAGAAAAGCAATTGCTCAATTCCACCAAATGGGGCTACCAAACATTAATGGATGCACTCTAAAGCAGCTCTGGTCAAAGTTCTGCAGCCTCGCCTCATAGTCAGTGGTACTGAAGGAAGTTGATGGATGTAAGAGATTCAGTGTGAACACTTGAGTT